>NW_027248498.1:0-41068 GCF_031021105.1 Erythrolamprus reginae
AAAAAGAGGGTGGGGAAAATATTTATTGACCCCGTCGCATCCTGGACATAAACTGTTTCAAACTCCCACCCTCAAAATGATGCTACAGAGCCCTGCACACCAAGACAACTAGACACAAGGAGTTTTTCCCCCGAACGCCCTCACTCTGCTAAACAAATAATTCCCTCAGCACTGTCAGACTTTTTACTAAATCTGCACTACTATCACTACTAGGTTTTTTCTCATCATTCCTATCACCCTTTTCCTCCCACTTAGGACTGAATGACTGTAACTTGTTGCTTGTATCCTAAGATTTTTATTAATATTGTTTCTTCATTGCTTATTTGACCCCTATGACAATCACTAAGTGTTGAACCACGTGATTCTTGACAAATGTATCTTATCCTTTAATGTCCACTGAGAGCATCTGCACCAAAGACAAATTCCTTGTGTGTCCAATCACACTTGGCCAAGAAAGAATTCTATTCTATTCTATTCTATTCTATTTTGTTCCGTTCCGTTCCATTCCATTCTATTCATTTATTAATTGGATTTCTATGCTGCCCCTCTGAAGACTTGGGGCGGCTTGCAACATGTAATAAAAAACAATAAAATACAATGGCAAATCTAATTAACTAAATAACTAAGCTAAAATCTCAAATATTTTAAAAACCAATCGTACACATTCAGACTTCAGCCATACATAGCATTCATCGGGCCAGGGGGCCTGAGATCTAATGAGCTCAAGCCTGGTGAGTCTTCAGACCTTTGTGGAAGGCGAGGAGGGTGGGGGGCAGTGCAGATCTCTGGGGGGGGGTGGGGCTGATTCCAGAAGACCGGGGCCACCACAGAGAAGGCTCTCCTCTTAGGTCCTGCCATGTGACATTGTCTAGTTCAGTGTTTCCCACCCTTGGACACTTGAAGATATCTGGACTTCAAATCCCAGAATTCCCCCAGCCAGGGGAATTTTGGGAGTTGAAGTCCAGATATCTTCAAGTGGCCAAGGTTGGGAAACACTGGTCTAGTTGGCTGGACCTGGAGAAGGCCAACTCTGTAGGACCTGACCAGGCTCTGGGACCCATGCGGCAGGGAGGCAGTCCCGCAGGTAGTCTGGCCCGATGCCATGTAGGGGTTCATCGACCTGGATGGGGGGACGGGGGCGTCCCAGTGGCCAAAACGGAGCTGCATATGTAGCTGTGGGTGCGGCTCGAGCAAGCCTTGGCTTCTGTGTATGCGCAGGAAACACAACCTTGGCGAGAGGGTGTGAAGGCACACAAGATTTCGGCGATGTTTTGCTTCCACACAACATCTGGGGAGTGTGTGTGTGTTCCCTTGTGCGATTCCGCTCCCTGTGCAGAAGCAAAGCCTCACTGGGCCATGTGATGCAGGAGGGGGCGGGGGGGGGGGTTAGGTAGGAAGAGAGGAAAGAAGGGATCTAAGGAAGGAGGGAGGGGTGGGAGAAAGGAAGGAAGAGAAAGGAAAAGGAAGGAAGGAGGGAGGGGGGAGGAGGAAGAATGGAAGGAAGAAAGGAGAAAGGGAGGGAGGGAGGAAGAATGGGAGGGAGGGAAGAGAAAGGAAGAAAGGGGGAGGAAGAATGGAAGGAAGAAAGGAGAAAGGGAGGAAGGAAGAATGGGAGGGAGGAAGAGGAAGGGAGAAATGGGGAGGAGGAACAATAGAATGAAGAAAGGAGAGAAGGAGGGAGGAAGAATGGGAGGGAGGAAGAGGAAGGAAGAAAGAGGGGAGGAGGAAGAATGGAAGGAAGAAAGGGGGGAAGGAGGGAAGAATGGAAAGGAGGGAGGGAGTGCCAGAATCCCCCAGAGAACCTCAAAGCCGGGTGGGTGGTGGAGGTCTCTTTCTCCGCTTTCCTGCCCACCTGTGGTCATTCTCTCTCCCCCATTACAGGTGAAGGGATCTCCCCACCCTTCCAGAGGGCCGGGGTGCCTGCTTCCCCTCTTCTTCGTCCCCCTCCTCCTCTCTCGTGGCCTCAGCCCCCCCCCCTCTCAGACGCAGGGAGCACCGCTGACATGCATTAAGGATGTAATTCCTAAGCAGATTTGCTAAGTAGGCTTAATAAGCCGACATTTATGGGAGCAGCCGGCAGGATTACAGATAGGAATCACCGGTGGGGCTTTGAGAGGGAGAAATCAAGGCCGGTTTAGAGAAATAAGCAGGAAAATCGGGTTTCCTAGAGGAACCCTGGCGGGGAATCTAAGCCCTCACACGCCCGGTTCCTGGGGTGGAAAGCTCAGGGGGGGGGGGCATTCCTAGAGGACCCCACAGAGGATCATTCCCCCTCCCCACCTATGGCGGGGGGGGGGAGGATAAACTATGCAGGGCTGGCCCTGAGCATCTCCTGCAGGGCTCCAAAAGCTATAAGCAACATAGGGCCCTACGGTGCTAATCCCAAGGCATCTACGTCGCCTTCAACACGACCTAAGCGTAGCCCATAGAACCCTCTGCTGCAACGTCCTTCCTGTCAGCGACCACTTCAGCTTCAACCACAGCAACACACGAGCACACAACAGATGCAAACTCAAAATAAACTGCTCCAAACTCAGCTGCAGGAAATACGACTTTAGTAACCGAGTAGTTGATGATGATGATGATAATAATAATAATAATAATAATAATAATAATAATAATGATAATTTATTAGATTTGTATGCCGCCCCTCTCTAAAGACTCGGGGCAGCTCGCAAAACAATACACAATATACAAATCCACTATTAAAAACAGATAAAAACCCTTATCATAAGAAAGTTCATCACAGAACCCAAACAAAACCATACATAACTCGTAGTAGCTAAGGGGCATATCAACTTCTCCATGCATGGAACTCACTACCAGACTCTGTAGTAGCATCACCCAACCCGCAAAACATGACCCTTAGACTCTCCACTGTTGACCTCTCCCGATTCCTAAGAGGTCAGTAAGGGCCGTGCATAAGCGCACCAGCGTGCCTTCTGTCTCCTGTCCTAATGTTTCCCTTTTACTAGTCTCATGTATAGAAATATTATATCTTTGTATACCACCAATACATACATGAGAAAACAAACAAATAAATAAAAAAAATATGCCAAGCAGAGCAAAATGACAAGGGACCCCAGAGGTCATCCAATCCAACCAGGATCCCTCTCACAGTTACGACTGTTGAGCAAAGGTACCACATATACTGTACCTGTGAAAAACAAAACGCACCCTACAGCCAGAAATGCTGGGGTCAATTTTGGTTGTAAGATGAGGACTGCCTCTACAAGACCCCGAGGTTCCTTCTCCAGGCTGAGGAACAGATCCCGAGGGGAAGAGTTCAAAGGAGCTACTTGATTGCTGGTGCCTGTAATACAGGAATCTTCCCAGAAGGGCCAACGGCAGTCAAGGGGGCTTTCCCGCTTGTGGCTATGCAAGGATTCTAGGCTAAGTCCTCCCTTGACTCCTCCCCCCCCGCCCCTGGGCTTGGCCAGTTTCTCTCCAACATGACAATATTTTTTTCCCCTACAAGATGGGAAATACAATCCAATAAATAAATAAATAAGAAACAAACATTCGTAGCAGCTGGTATTCTTGCATCTGCCTTGGCATCTTCTCCTATCTCCATCTCCATCCATCCATGGTATCTATCATCTATCTGTCTGTCTATCTATCTATCTACCACCATCCATCCATCCATCTATCTAGCCATCTATCTATCATCTACCTACCTACCCACCTACCTACCACCATCCATCCAGCCAGCATATTTATATGCTGACCAACTCCCCAAGGACTCTGGGTGGCTTCCAACATATAAAAATAATTCTAAAACAGTAAAAACAGATTCTAAACAATAAAAGTGGTCAACTAAGAATCCCAATCAAAACACACACACTCAACCTAACATTCTACATTCAATGCAAGTGGCACTAAAAACTGCCTGCCTGGAATCTCCACAAGCAGCGAGATGGGCAGTACATAAATTTGATGATAAATACATCAATAAATAACACAAACACAAAATCCCCCCTTCCCGGGAGCTGACTGGTGGTTGACGGGGGCTGCAGAGCAAAGCCAGTCAGGACCCTCCCCCAAATGATCACCATCCATGCAAATGAGGAGGAGAATGGCTCTGAAATACTGCCAGCCCCCCCTTCTCCACCCCTCCACGAGACGGGGTGGGGGTGGGGTCTTATTGCAACTGTCACAATGGACCGACATTAGGAGAGACAGTTTCTGCTCTGCGCAAACAGGCGTCGGTTGGAAAGCGCATGTACAAAGTGCGTGGCGGTGTTTAAACAGCTGGTGGAGACGAGGAGGGGAGATGTAAGCCCCCTTCATCGCTCGTGCCCTCCCTGCCTGGCAAATATTGATCCACCCAGCACAACCGCCTGTACCCACTTGGCTCAGAGGGGGCTCTTCCCCAACCCGGGAAGGAGGAGCGATTGTCAACCAACGCAGTGGCGGCTAACAACTTTTAATAATAATAATAATTAATAATAATAATTATTATTTATTAGATTTGTATGCCACCCCTCTCCGAAGACTCAGGGCAGCTCAAAACAATAATAAAAAACATTATTACAGTGATCCCTCGATGTTTGCAATCTCGATCTTCGCGAAACGCTATATCGCGATTTTTCCCACGATGACGTCACTCTCTTACTTCCTCTTGCTCTCGAACAGCGGGTGAACGGGCGAGCGGCAAAAAGCGGGCGGGCGAACGGGCGAGCGGCAAACGGCGGGCGGGCAGGTGAACGGGCGAGCGGCAAACGGCGGGCGGGGCGGGTGAACGGGCGAGCGGCAAACGGCGAGCGGGCATCAGCGAGGAGCCGAGGCGGCAGGGAAGACCCAGGGAAGGTTCCTTCGGCCGCCCAGCAGCTGATCTGCTCGGTAGCGCAGCAGCAGCGAGGAGCCGAAGATCGGGGTTTCCCCTTTGCGTGGGCAGCTGGGAAACCCCGATCTTCGGCTCCTCGCTGCTGCTGCGCTACCGAGCAGATCAGCTGCTAGGCGGCCGAAGGAACCTTCCCTGGGTCTTCCCCGCCGCCCACACGCAAACCCCACCATGTGCGCATGCGCGGCCATGAAAAAAAAGGGCGCGCATGCGCAGATGGTGTTTTTACTTCCGGAACCCTACATCGCAAAAAATCGATTATCGCGAGGGGTCCTGGAACGGAACCCTCGCGATAATGGAGGGATCACTGTATAGCAAAACAAATCTAATATTAAAAAAGAAGCATATAAAACCCTATCATATTTAAAAATCAAACAACACATACACACCAAACATAAAATATAAAGAGCCTGGGGGAAAGGTGTCTCATCTCCCCCATGCCTGGCGGTATAGGTGGGTCTTGAGTAGTTTACGAAAGACAAGGAGGGTGGGGGCCGTTCTAATCCCCGGGGGGAGTTGCTTCCAGAGGGCCGGGGCCTGCCAAACGACATTGTTTAGTCGATGGGACCCGGAGAAGACGAACTCTTTGGGACCTAATCGGTCACTGGGATTCGTGCGGCAGAAGGCGGTCCCTGAGATATTCTGGTCCGGTGCCATGAAGGGCTTTATAGGTCATAACCAACACTTTGAATTGTGACCGGAAGTTGATCGGCAGCCAATGCAGACTGCGGAGTGTTGGTGTAACATGGGCATACTTAGGTAAGCCCATGACTGCTCTCGCAGCTGCATTCTGCACGATCTGGAGTTTCCGAACAGTTTTCAAGGGTAGCCCCATGTAGAGAGCATTACAGTAGTCGAACCTCCAGGTGATGAGGGCATGAGTGACTGTGAGCAATAACCCCCTGTCCAAATAGGGCCTCAACTGGGCAAACGCCCTCCTCGCCACAGCTGAAAGATGTTTCTCTAATGTGAACTGTGGATCGAGGAGGACGCCCAAGTTGCAGACCCTCTCCGAGGGGGTCATTGATCCCCCCCCCCCCCCCCCGTGCAATGGATGGAGAGATGGAATTGTCCTTGGGAGGCAAAACCCGCAGCCACTCTACTCTGCCTTATCATAGAAACATAGAAGGCTGACGGCAGAAAAAGACCCCATGGTCCATCTAGTCTGCCCTTATACTATTTCCTGTATTTTATCTTAGGATGGATCGATGTTTATCCCAGGCATGTTTACATTCAGTTACTGTGGATTTACCAACCACGTCTGCTGGAAGTTTGTTTCAAGGATCTACTACTCTTTCAGTAAAAATCAGGATTGAGTTTGAGTCTGCTGACACCCATCCAGACCCCAACAGCCTCCAGGCACCGGCACATCACTTCCACTGCTTCGTTGACTGGGTGTACAGCTGGGTATCATCAGCAAACTGATGATACCACACCCCATGCCCCTGGATGATCTCGCCCATATATATCTGTCATCCATCCATCCTCTCTCCCTCTCACACACCCCTCTCTCTCTACAATCAAGATCAAGGGAGGTACTAGTACCACTCTAGAAAGCCTTAGTAAGACCACACCAAGAATACTCCTCCCAGTTTTGGCCACCACTCTATTAAAAAAGGATGTTGAGACTCTAGAAAGAGGGCAGAGAAGAGCAACCAAGAGGATTAGGGGACTGGAGGCTAAAACATAGGAAGAACGCTTGCAGGAACTGGGTTTATGTCTAGTTTAATGAAAAGAAGGACCAGGGGAGACATGAAAGTAGTCTTCCAATATCTCAGGGGCTGCCACAAAGAAGATTTAGGAGTTAGGCTCTTCTCCAAAGCCCCCAGGCAAGGAACAAGGGATGGAAACTGAACAAGGAGAGATTCAACCTAGAAATAAGGAGGAACTTTCTGATAGTGAGAGCAATCAACTGATGGAACAGAAGTGGCCTTCAGAAGTTGTGGGAGCTTCATCTCTGGAGGCTTTCAAGAAGAGACTGGACTGCCATCGGTCAGGAATGTTGCAGGGTCTCCTGCTTGAGTGGGTGGGGGGTTGGACTAGATGACCTACAAGGGCCCTTCCAATTGTGCAGAGTTTTGTAACAGGAAGTCCTTCACGGAAGGAGAACCTAGCTGACTGTTTCTACAACTCGTTAACTCTCCCCGCCTGCTGGTTCCTCCTTCACAGGAGAATTGGGAGAAAAAACAAACATTTGCTGAAATCCAACTGTACACATTCTTAGCTACTTAAAGTTTAAATTATTTAATGGTATATAAAACAAACAAGCCTCCTTCCCCTGCTGGTGCGCACTGAACGAAAGGCATCAGACTTAAATGAAAACGATTCTAATAACCAAAGAGGGAGAGTCCTGCTTGAAACCCCCACTTTCTTCAGTTCAAAGGATCGATGTTGGATGCCTCCATGCATGGACCCATCCGATAATGGTCTACCTACCATCCATTCATTTGATAATGGTCTCCCTTCCATTCTTCCATCCATCTGGTAATGGTTTTTCATCCACCCACCCATCCATTTGATAATGGCCTACCTACCATCAACCCACCCACCCACCCATCCAGTAATGGTCTTTCTTCATTCTTCCTTGCATCCAATAATAATCTTCCCTCCCTTCCCTCCATCCCTCCCTCTCTCCTTCCTTCCTTCCTCCTCCATCCATCCATCCAACTAAAAAGGATCTTCCTTCATTCTTCCTTCCTTTCATCCATCCTTCCTTCCAATAATGGCCTTCCATCCATCCACCCACCCACCCACCCACCCAATAATGGTCATCTATCTATCTATCTATCTATCTATCTATCTATCTATCTATCTATCTATCTATCCAATAATGATTGTTCTTTCTTTCTTTCTTTCTTCTTCCTTCATTCTTCCTTCCTTCCATCCATCCTTCCATCCATCCAATTATGGTAATCCATCCAATAATGTTTTTTCTTTCTTTCTTTCTTTCTTCCTCCTTCCTTCCTCCCTCCCTTCCTCCCTTCCTTCCTTCCTTTATTTCTTCCTCATTGATTTCTGAGCCCCCAAAGCCGCCGGTCTCTCCCTGGCGTGTGTGGTGGCTGGGCGGCCCGTGATGTTGGGCTGCTCCGATAGCCAAGCCATCCTAATGGGGGGATTAGCAGCCCTTATTTTATGTCTTCCCGTTTTTATGTGTTCTGCTTTCACAGTCCATAACCCCAAGGACCCAGAGATGTCTGGAAGCAGTTATGTACATTAAAAGGTTATTAGCACTTCCATATTTTTTTTTTAATCTTACTGAAAACGCTTTGTTAACTTTGCTTAGTAATATCCTGCCTATGACCCAGTTCCTTAACAAGGTTTATTTTAGAAAAACAAAGGAGATAATCTGAAATCAAAGACTCATTAAAAGTGTTACAGAGTGGGAATTGCAGGAGGGTGGGGGCAGTCTTGGAGGCCATGGGGGGGGGGGCATCCTTCCAGGGTCCTAAGGGGAGGGGCCGATCCAGGGGCCCAAATCTTGGGACCTCTTGCAAGCTTCTAGCTGGCTGGGTTGTGGGGAGAGGCTGCTCTCTGGGTCGCTTTTATGTGGGGGTGTTTCATCTCTCCTTTCCTGTTGAATGGATAGATGGCTGGAGGGGTGGAAGGAAGGAAGGAAGAAAAAGGGGGTGGGGAGGGAGAAAGGATGGAATGAAGGAGAGAGGGAGAAAGGAAGAATGGAAAGGAGGGAAGGACGAAGGATGAAAAGGGAGACTGAGGAAGAAGGAAGGAGGGAGGGAGAATGGAAGAAAGGAGTAAGGGAGAAAGGAAGGAAGGGAGAGAGGGGGAGGGAGGGAGAAAGGATGGAATGAAGGAGAGAATGAGAAAGGAAAAATGGAAAGGAGGGAAGGACAAAGGATGAAAGGAGGGAAGAGAATGAAAAGAGGGATGGAGGAAGAAAGAAGAAGGGAGAAAGGAGGGAGAATGGAAGGAAGGGAAAGAGAGGGGGGGAGGGAGGGAGGAAGGATGGAATGAAGGAGAGAAGGAGAAAGGAAAAATGGAAAGGAGGGAAGGACGAAGGATGAAAGGAGGGAAGAGAATGAAAAGAGGGAAGGAGAATGAAAGGAAGGAAGAAAGGAAGCTTTAAGGTATGATTAAACAAATTCATGGATGCCAAGTGTATCATAGGTGGTGATTGAAAGAGATGTTATGTTGGTGCAGACAGGCAGGGTTTCCTTGAGAACCATTGGGTAGGGGTTGCCTTCTCCTTCTGCTCAAGATCCCCCTGGACAATTGGGGGCCCACTGTGGGACCCAGAACGCTGGACTCCATGGGCTCTGGCCCCATTCCGCAGGGCTCTTCTTAGGGTCTTATGTAAGCCAAAGAAAGCGGCTGAAAGGGCCGAGAGGTTTTTCCTGAAGGCCTGAAAGCGGAGCCATCAATCAGGAGAGGCCATATGGCAGGAGATGACAAGATATCTCTGGGCAGCCAGACAGGGACGGGGAGGGGGGGACGGCCGTGAGGGGCTACTCGGAGGGAGGAGAAAGGCTTCACCTGGAGAATTGCTCTAATTAAAAAGGATCCGTCTGAAAATCTAATTATTGAGAAAGTGCATAAATGCCCTGAAATGGATGAAATGAGAAACGCAATGACAGGAGTCAGAATCAAAGAAACCAACGAGATATGGGGAAAAATGGCACGAGTGGATCCGCAATAAAAATTGAATATATCAATATAAAGTCTAAGTGTACAAATGGATAAGGGTAACTCAAGAAAGCTAAATATGCTAACATCACAGGTCTTATTAACTTATGGAAATGTATATACAGTGTTCCCTTGATTTTCGCGGGTTCGAACTTCGCGAAAAGCCTATACCACGTTTTTTCAAAAATATCAATTAAAAAATACTTCCCGTTTTTTCCCCCCTATACCACAGTTTTTCCTGCCCGATGACATCACATGTCATTGCCAAACTTTCATCCGCCTTTTATAAATATTTTTTAAAATAAACTTTAATAAATAAAACTGGTGAGTAATGACCTAAATGGTTGCTAAGGGAGTGGGAAATTGCAGTTTAGGGGTTTAAAGTGTTAAGGGAAGGCTTGTGATACTGTTCATAGCCAAAAATAGTGTATTTACTTCCGCATCTCTACTTTGCGGAAATTCGACTTTCGCGGGCGGTCTCGGAACGCATCCCCCGCGAAAATCGAGGGAACACTGTAGTTTGTTTAAGATATAGAGATGTGATTTGCAATCTTAATATGTGGAATGGAAGTGTATTGGATCTGTAACAACAATTTTATGAGTTATTATTTTTTTTAGCAATAAAAGTTTCAATATATTTAAAAAATAAATGAATAAAAAGGAGCAATTAAAAGGTGGTGTGTGTGTGTGTGTGTGTGAAATGAGACCTCCTCTCTGGGCTGCCCTGCTTGGTCGAGGCAGACAAGGCAGAGCTCATTGGGAAGGAGAAAACGGCCCAGGAAAAACAAAGAAATCAATAAATCTGCCTTTTTGATCTTAGCTTTCAGGTTTGTGTTTCTCCTCCTTGGTCAAAACGAACCCCGTGGCCTGATTTTAAAGCAGAGCAACGCGGCGTCCAGGGAAAGGAGCCTGCGAGAGTCCGGATGAGCCTGGCCTTTCTTTTATTATGGACGTTTTGTCCTCTTGCAGAATTTTAAGGCTTCGTTTCATTTATTTATATTATTTATTTTTGGGAAGCTGAGAAGGGAAAGTCCTGCGTAAGGGAGAGGAGGACGGAAGCCAGGAGAGTGATGGAGGTGGGATTCTTAGACAAAGGGACAGGTGTGTGTGGGGGGTTGTTATTATGTATTTATTGGATTTATATACCACCCCTCTCCGGGCACTCAAGGCAGCTCACAACATATAAAAAGAACAACAGAATACAAATCCTAAATCCAATTAATATAAAACCCACTTTCTAATGTAATCTAAAATCCCCATTACAGTGGTACCTCTACCTACGAACGTCTCTACTTACGAATTTTTCTAGATAAGAACCGGGCGTTCAAGATTTTTTTGCCTCTTCTTAAGAACCATTCTCCACTTACAAACCCCAGCCTCTGAAACTGTAACCGGAAAAGGCAGGGAGAAGCCTCCGTGGGGCCTCTCTAGGAATCTCCTGGGAGGAAACAGGGCCGGAAAAGGTGGGGAGAAGCTTCTGTGGAGCCTCTCTAGGAATCTCCTGGGAGGAAACAGGGCTGGAAAAGGTGGGGAGAAGCCTCCATGGGGCCTCTCTAGGAATCTCCTGGGAGGAAACAGGGCCAGAAAAGGTGGGGAGAAACTTCTGTGGAGCTTCTCTAGGAATCTCCTGGGAGGAAACAGGGCCAGAAAAGGCGGGGAGAAGCCTCCGTGGGGCCTCTCTAGGAATCTCCTGGGAGGAAACAGGGCCGGAAAAGGTGGGGAGAAGCTTCTGTGGAGCCTCTCTAGGAATCTCCTGGGAGGAAACAGGGCTGGAAAAGGTGGGGAGAAGCCTCCATGGGGCCTCTCTAGGAATCTCCTGGGAGGAAACAGGGCCAGAAAAGGCGGGGAGAAGCTTCTGTGGAGCCTCTCTAGGAATCTCCTGGGAGGAAACAGGGCTGGAAAAGGTGGGGAGAAGCCTCCATGGGGCCTCTCTAGGAATCTCCTGGGAGGAAACAAAGCCAGAAAAGGTGGGGAGAAGCCTCCGTGGGGCTTCTCTAGGAATCTCCTGGGAGGAAACAGGGCCAGAAAAGGCGGGGAGAAGCCTCCGTGGGGCCTCTCTAGGAATCTCCTGGGAGGAAACAGGGCCGGAAAAGGTGGGGAGAAACTTCTGTGGAGCCTCTCTAGGAATCTCCTGGGAGGAAACAGGGCTGGAAAAGGTGGGGAGAAGCCTCCATGGGGCCTCTCTAGGAATCTCCTGGGAGGAAACAGGGCCAGAAAAGGTGGGGAGAAGCCTCCGTGGGGCCTCTCTAGGAATCTCCTGGGAGGAAACAGGGCCGGAAAAGGTGGGGAGAAGCTTCTGTGGAGCCTCTCTAGGAATCTCCTGGGAGGAAACAGGGCTGGAAAAGGTGGGGAGAAGCCTCCATGGGGCCTCTCTAGGAATCTCCTGGGAGGAAACAGGGCCAGAAAAGGTGGGGAGAAACTTCTGTGGAGCTTCTCTAGGAATCTCCTGGGAGGAAACAGGGCCAGAAAAGGCGGGGAGAAGCCTCCGTGGGGCCTCTCTAGGAATCTCCTGGGAGGAAACAGGGCCGGAAAAGGTGGGGAGAAGCTTCTGTGGAGCCTCTCTAGGAATCTCCTGGGAGGAAACAGGGCTGGAAAAGGTGGGGAGAAGCCTCCATGGGGCCTCTCTAGGAATCTCCTGGGAGGAAACAGGGCCAGAAAAGACAGGGAGAAACTTCTGTGGAGCTTCTCTAGGAATCTCCTGGGAGGAAACAGGGCCAGAAAAGGCGGGGAGAAGCCTCCGTGGGGCCTCTCTAGGAATCTCCTGGGAGGAAACAGGGCCAGAAAAGGCGGGGAGAAGCTTCTGTGGAGCCTCTCTAGGAATCTCCTGGGAGGAAACAGGGCTGGAAAAGGTGGGGAGAAGCCTCCATGGGGCCTCTCTAGGAATCTCCTGGGAGGAAACAGGGCCAGAAAAGGTGGGGAGAAGCCTCCGTGGGGCTTCTCTAGGAATCTCCTGGGAGGAAACAGGGCCAGAAAAGGCGGGGAGAAGCCTCCGTGGGGCCTCTCTAGGAATCTCCTGGGAGGAAACAGGGCCGGAAAAGGTGGGGAGAAACTTCTGTGGAGCCTCTCTAGGAATCTCCTGGGAGGAAACAGGGCTGGAAAAGGTGGGGAGAAGCCTCCATGGGGCCTCTCTAGGAATCTCCTGGGAGGAAACAGGGCCAGAAAAGGTGGGGAGAAGCCTCCGTGGGGCCTCTCTAGGAATCTCCTGGGAGGAAACAGGGCCAGAAAAGGTGGGGAGAAGCTTCTGTGGAGCCTCTCTAGGAATCTCCTGGGAGGAAACAGGGCCAGAAAAGGTGGGGAGAAGCCTCCGTGGGGCTTCTCTAGGAATCTCCTGGGAGGAAACAGGGCCAGAAAAGGCGGGGAGAAGCCTCCGTGGGGCCTCTCTAGGAATCTCCTGGGAGGAAACAGGGCCGGAAAAGGTGGGGAGAAACTTCTGTGGAGCCTCTCTAGGAATCTCCTGGGAGGAAACAGGGCTGGAAAAGGTGGGGAGAAGCCTCCATGGGGCCTCTCTAGGAATCTCCTGGGAGGAAACAGGGCCAGAAAAGGTGGGGAGAAGCCTCCGTGGGGCCTCTCTAGGAATCTCCTGGGAGGAAACAGGGCCAGAAAAGGTGGGGAGAAGCTTCTGTGGAGCCTCTCTAGGAATCTCCTGGGAGGAAACAGGGCTGGAAAAGGTGGGGAGAAGCCTTCATGGGGCCTCTCTAGGAATCTCCTGGGAGGAAACAGGGCCAGAAAAGGCAGGGAGAAGCCTCCATGGGGCCTCTCTAGGAATCTCCTGGGAGGAAACAGGGCCAGAAAAGGCGGGGAGAAGCTTCTGTGGAGCCTCTCTAGGAATCTCCTGGGAGGAAACAGGGCTGGAAAAGGTGGGAGGAAGCCTCCATGGGGCCTCTCTAGGAATCTCCTGGGAGGAAACAGGGCCAGAAAAGGTGGGGAGAAACTTCTGTGGAGCTTCTCTAGGAATCTCCTGGGAGGAAACAGGGCCAGAAAAGGCGGGGAGAAGCCTCCGTGGGGCCTCTCTAGGAATCTCCTGGGAGGAAACAGGGCCGGGAAAGGTGGGGAGAAACTTCTGTGGAGCCTCTCTAGGAATCTCCTGGGAGGAAACAGGGCTGGAAAAGGTGGGGGGAAGCCTCCATGCGGCCTCTCTAGGAATCTCCTGGGAGGAAACAGGGCCAGAAAAGGTGGGGAGAAGCCTCCGTGGGGCCTCTCTAGGAATCTCCTGGGAGGAAACAGGGCCAGAAAAGGCAGGGAGAAGCCTCCGTGGGGCCTCTCTAGGAATCTCCTGGGAGGAAACAGGGCCAGAAAAGGCGGGGAGAAGCCTCCATGGGGCCTCTCTAGGAATCTCCTGGGAGGAAACAGGGCCGGAAAAGGTGGGGAGAAGCTTCTGTGGAGCCTCTCTAGGAATCTCCTGGGAGGAAACAGGGCCAGAAAAGACAGGGAGAAGCCTCCGTGGGGCCTCTCTAGGAATCTCCTGGGAGGAAACAGGGCCAGAAAAGGCGGGGAGAAGCTTCAGTGGAGCCTCTCAAGGAATCTCCTGGGAGGAAACAGGGCTGGAAAAGGTGGGGAGAAGCCTCCATGGGGCCTCTCTAGGAATCTCCTGGGAGGAAACAGGGCCAGAAAAGGTGGGGAGAAACTTCTGTGGAGCTTCTCTAGGAATCTCCTGGGAGGAAACAGGGCCAGAAAAGGCGGGGAGAAGCCTCCGTGGGGCCTCTCTAGGAATCTCCTGGGAGGAAACAGGGCCGGAAAAGGTGGGGAGAAACTTCTGTGGAGCCTCTCTAGGAATCTCCTGGGAGGAAACAGGGCTGGAAAAGGTGGGGGGAAGCCTCCATGCGGCGTCTCTAGGAATCTCCTGTTCGGAAACAGGAGCAGAAAAGGTGGGGAGAAGCCTCCGTGGGGCCTCTCTAGGAATCTCCTGGGAGGAAACAGGGCCAGAAAAGGTGGGGAGAAGCTTCTGTGGAGCCTCTCTAGGAATCTCCTGGGAGGAAACAGGGCCAGAAAAGGCGGGGAGAAGCCTCCGTGGGGCCTCTCTAGGAATCTCCTGGGAGGAAACAGGGCCAGAAAAGGCGGGGAGAAGCTTCTGTGGAGCCTCTCTAGGAATCTCCTGGGAGGAAACAGGGCTGGAAAAGGTGGGGAGAAGCCTCCATGGGGCCTCTCTAGGAATCTCCTGGGAGGAAACAGGGCCAGAAAAGGTGGGGAGAAGCCTCCGTGGGGCCTCTCTAGGAATCTCCTGGGAGGAAACAGGGCCGGAAAAGGTGGGGAGAAACTTCTGTGGAGCCTCTCTAGGAATCTCCTGGGAGGAAACAGGGCTGGAAAAGGTGGGGAGAAGCCTCCATGGGGCCTCTCTAGGAATCTCCTGGGAGGAAACAGGGCCAGAAAAGGTGGGGAGAAGCCTCCGTGGGGCCTCTCTAGGAATCTCCTGGGAGGAAACAGGGCCAGAAAAGGTGGGGAGAAGCTTCTGTGGAGCCTCTCTAGGAATCTCCTGGGAGGAAACAGGGCTGGAAAAGGTGGGGAGAAGCCTTCATGGGGCCTCTCTAGGAATCTCCTGGGAGGAAACAGGGCCAGAAAAGGCAGGGAGAAGCCTCCATGGGGCCTCTCTAGGAATCTCCTGGGAGGAAACAGGGCCAGAAAAGGCGGGGAGAAGCTTCTGTGGAGCCTCTCTAGGAATCTCCTGGGAGGAAACAGGGCTGGAAAAGGTGGGAGGAAGCCTCCATGGGGCCTCTCTAGGAATCTCCTGGGAGGAAACAGGGCCAGAAAAGGTGGGGAGAAACTTCTGTGGAGCTTCTCTAGGAATCTCCTGGGAGGAAACAGGGCCAGAAAAGGCGGGGAGAAGCCTCCGTGGGGCCTCTCTAGGAATCTCCTGGGAGGAAACAGGGCCGGGAAAGGTGGGGAGAAACTTCTGTGGAGCCTCTCTAGGAATCTCCTGGGAGGAAACAGGGCTGGAAAAGGTGGGGGGAAGCCTCCATGCGGCCTCTCTAGGAATCTCCTGGGAGGAAACAGGGCCAGAAAAGGTGGGGAGAAGCCTCCGTGGGGCCTCTCTAGGAATCTCCTGGGAGGAAACAGGGCCAGAAAAGGCAGGGAGAAGCCTCCGTGGGGCCTCTCTAGGAATCTCCTGGGAGGAAACAGGGCCAGAAAAGGCGGGGAGAAGCCTCCATGGGGCCTCTCTAGGAATCTCCTGGGAGGAAACAGGGCCGGAAAAGGTGGGGAGAAGCTTCTGTGGAGCCTCTCTAGGAATCTCCTGGGAGGAAACAGGGCCAGAAAAGACAGGGAGAAGCCTCCGTGGGGCCTCTCTAGGAATCTCCTGGGAGGAAACAGGGCCAGAAAAGGCGGGGAGAAGCTTCAGTGGAGCCTCTCAAGGAATCTCCTGGGAGGAAACAGGGCTGGAAAAGGTGGGGAGAAGCCTCCATGGGGCCTCTCTAGGAATCTCCTGGGAGGAAACAGGGCCAGAAAAGGTGGGGAGAAACTTCTGTGGAGCTTCTCTAGGAATCTCCTGGGAGGAAACAGGGCCAGAAAAGGCGGGGAGAAGCCTCCGTGGGGCCTCTCTAGGAATCTCCTGGGAGGAAACAGGGCCGGAAAAGGTGGGGAGAAACTTCTGTGGAGCCTCTCTAGGAATCTCCTGGGAGGAAACAGGGCTGGAAAAGGTGGGGGGAAGCCTCCATGCGGCGTCTCTAGGAATCTCCTGTTCGGAAACAGGAGCAGAAAAGGTGGGGAGAAGCCTCCGTGGGGCCTCTCTAGGAATCTCCTGGGAGGAAACAGGGCCAGAAAAGGTGGGGAGAAGCTTCTGTGGAGCCTCTCTAGGAATCTCCTGGGAGGAAACAGGGCCAGAAAAGGCGGGGAGAAGCCTCCGTGGGGCCTCTCTAGGAATCTCCTGGGAGGAAACAGGGCCAGAAAAGGCGGGGAGAAGCTTCTGTGGAGCCTCTCTAGGAATCTCCTGGGAGGAAACAGGGCTGGAAAAGGTGGGGAGAAGCCTCCATGGGGCCTCTCTAGGAATCTCCTGGGAGGAAACAGGGCCAGAAAAGGTGGGGAGAAGCCTCCGTGGGGCCTCTCTAGGAATCTCCTGGGAGGAAACAGGGCCAGAAAAGGCAGGGAGAAGCCTCCATGGGGCCTCTCTAGGAATCTCCTGGGAGGAAACAGGGCCGGAAAAGGTGGGGAGAAGCTTCTGTGGAGCCTCTCTAGGAATCTCCTGGGAGGAAACAGGGCCAGAAAAGGCAGGGAGAAGCCTCCGTGGGGCCTCTCTAGGAATCTCCTGGGAGGAAACAGGGCCAGAAAAGGCGGGGAGAAGCTTCTGTGGAGCCTCTCTAGGAATCTCCTGGGAGGAAACAGGGCTGGAAAAGGTGGGGAGAAGCCTCCATGGGGCCTCTCTAGGAATCTCCTGGGAGGAAACAGGGCCAGAAAAGGTGGGGAGAAACTTCTGTGGAGCTTCTCTAGGAATCTCCTGGGAGGAAACAGGGCCAGAAAAGGCGGGGAGAAGCCTCCGTGGGGCCTCTCTAGGAATCTCCTGGGAGGAAACAGGGCCGGAAAAGGTGGGGAGAAACTTCTGTGGAGCCTCTCTAGGAATCTCCTGGGAGGAAACAGGGCTGGAAAAGGTGGGGGTCAGCCTCCATGCGGCCTCTCTAGGAATCTCCTGGGAGGAAACAGGGCCAGAAAAGGTGGGGAGAAGCCTCCGTGGGGCCTCTCTAGGAATCTCCTGGGAGGAAACAGGGCCAGAAAAGGCGGGGAGAAGCCTCCGTGGGGCCTCTCTAGGAATCTCCTGGGAGGAAACAGGGCCAGAAAAGGCGGGGAGAAGCCTCCGTGGGGCCTCTCTAGGAATCTCCTGGGAGGAAACAGGGCCAGAAAAGGCGGGGAGAAGCCTCCGTGGGGCCTCTCTAGGAATCTCCTGGGAGGAAACAGGGCCAGAAAAGGCGGGGAGAAGCTTCTGTGGAGCCTCTCTAGGAATCTCCTGGGAGGAAACAGGGCTGGAAAAGGTGGGGAGAAGCCTCCATGGGGCCTCTCTAGGAATCTCCTGGGAGGAAACAGGGCCAGAAAAGGTGGGGAGAAGCCTCCGTGGGGCTTCTCTAGGAATCTCCTGGGAGGAAACAGGGCCAGAAAAGGCGGGGAGAAGCCTCCGTGGGGCCTCTCTAGGAATCTCCTGGGAGGAAACAGGGCTGGAAACGGTGGGGAGAAGCTTCTGTGGAGCCTCTCTAGGAATCTCCTGGGAGGAAACAGGGCTGGAAAAGGTGGGGAGAAGCCTCCGTGGGGCCTCTCTAGGAATCTCCTGGGAGGAAACAGGGCCAGAAAAGGTGGAGAGAAGCCTCCGTGGGGCCTCTCTAGAAATCTCCTGGGAGGAAACAGGGCTGGAAAAGGTGGGGAGAAGCCTCCATGGGGCCTCTCTAGGAATCTCCTGGGAGGAAACAGGGCCTCCACCCTCCCTGTGGTTTCCCCAATCACACACATTATTTGCTTTTACATTGATTCCTCTGGGAAAAATTGCTTCTTCTTACAAACGTTTCTACTTAAGAACCTGGTCACGGAACGAATTAAGTTCATAGGTAGAGGTGCCACTGCATATTAAAATCCAATCATACCTACTCCAACAACGACCAAGTGTAACATTCATCTGCCATGGGGCCTAAGATCTAATTGCCCTAAGCCTGGTGGCATAGATGAGTTTTAGTCTGGAGGGTAGGGGCAGTATGGATCTCTGGCTGAGGGGAGCTGAATCCAGGCAGTCGGGGCCCCCACAGAGAAGGCTCTTCCCCTAGGCCACACCAAGTGACATTGTCTGGGGAATTCTGGGAGTTGAAGTCCAGATATCTTCAAGTGGCCAAGGTTGGGAAACACTGCTCTAAGTGTATATGCAAGAAAGGTTCTTCAAGAATCATGAGGTCCAACACTTAATGATTGTCATAGGGGTCAAATAAGCAATCCGGAAACAATGTTAATAAAACCCATAAGGATACAAGCAACAAGTTACAGTCATACAGTCATAAGTGGGAGGAAATGAGAACAATGAGAAAAAACTGCTAGTAATAGTAGTGCAGACTTAGTAAATAGTTTGAGAGTGTTGAGGACAGTATTTGTTTAGCAGAGTGATGGTGTTCGGGGGAAAACTGTCCTTGTGTCTAGTTGTCTTGGTGTGCAGGGCTCTGTAGCGACGTTTTGACGGTGGGAGTTGAAATGGTTTATGTCCAGGATGCAAAGGGTCAGTCAATATTTTCCCCGCCCTCTTTTTGACCCGTGCAGTCTACAGGTCCTCAATGGAAGGCAGGTGGGCTGCCATTGTTTTTCCTGCAGTTCTGATTCTCCTCTGAAGTCTGTGTCGGTCCTGTTGGGTTGCAGAACCGAACCAGACTCAACCAGAACTAGACTCAATGAAAAGGTAGCAAGAGCGAACACAACAGACACAGGGTGTGTGTGTGTGTGTGTCACTTGCCAAGGGAAAAGATATTTAGCAGATTCCCAGCCGAAAGGTTACAAAAAGCGACCAGGAACACGGCGTTGAAATGTTCGCTCTGCCGCAGGTCGCGGAGAAGGGTGGGAGAGAGAGAGCCAGAGCAAGTGGGTTTGGAGAAAGCACACAATACAGCCCACATAATGCGGTGATTTGCATGTGCAAAGAAATGTGAGCGAGTGTGGCCTGAATTATGAAAGAGAGTTAAAAAGAATCAGGCAGATATTTTGCTCTGCTGGTGTGGAGAGAAGGAAGGTGGTTGGGGTCTGGATGGGGGTCAACAGACTCAAACTCAACCCTGATAAGACGGAGTGGCTGCGGGTCTTGCCTCCCAAGGACAATTCCATCTGTCCGTCCATCACCCTGGGGGGGGGGGGGGGAATTATTGACCCCCTCAGAGAGGGTCCGCAACTTGGACGTCCTCCTCGATCCACAGCTCCCATTAGGGAAACATCTATCCATCCTAAGATATATATCCATCCTGAGATAAAATACAGAAAATAGTATAAGAGCAGACTAGATGGACCATGAGGTCTTTTTCTGCTGTCAGACTTCTATGTTTCTATGTTTCTATCTTTCGGCTGTGGCGAGGGGGGCATTTGCCCAGGTTCGCTTGGTGCACCAGTTGTGGCCCTACCTGGACTGGGACTCTCTGCTCACAGTCACTCATGCCCTCATCACCTCGAAGCTCGACTACTGTAATGCTCTCTACATGGGGCTACCTTTGAAAAGTGTTCGGAAACTTCAGATTGTGCAGAATTCCCTTTACATAGAAACATAGAAGTCTGACGGCAGAAAAAGACCGTTGAACTTACCTGAACGGTCTTCTCGCCTGTTACCTTCGCTCTCCCTTTGCCTTCCGCTGAGTCCCCGGGGTGTGGGGGGGCTGCAGTGGGGGTCCCATCGGCCTGGCTCGGTCGAGAGGAGGAGGAGGAGGAGGAGCAGCGAGGCTGGTGCGAAAGACAGAGTAAGGAGGCCTCCCCCAGACGGGAGTTTTCCAGAAACGGCCCACCAGGGGTGTGTGTGTGTGTGTGACTCATTGCCGTGAGAATGAAGCGGGGCACAAATTATTCACCTAGGAAGTGTGTCGTGGGCCACCCTTTAAAAAAAAAAAAAAGTATTTATTTGGTTTATAAACTGCTCAAAAAAAAAATAAACACTTAAGCAACCGAATATAACTCCAAGTAAATGAAACTTCCGGGAAATCAAACTGTCCAGCTTTGGATAGAACCACTGGTGGTGATTATGTGCAGTCCGGAGAATCAGTAGATGGCACCACTGACCGGCCCCTCCCCTCCTGCTCAGTCCTTCTCTCCCCCTCCCTGGCCATGAGTGATGTCAAGTTGGCCATGCCCACCCAGTCACATGACCTACACCACGCCCACCAAGCCACACCCACAGGACAACTAGAGCAGGGAATTGAATATCACCACTAGGTCAGGGTGTAGAACTGCAGGCTATTTGTGCTGACTGCCAGTTGCCTGCAATTTGGCAGTTCAAATCTCACCAGGCTCAAGGTTGATTCAGCCTTCCTTCTTCCTTTTCCTTCCTTCTTTCCTTCCTTCCTCCCTCCCTTCCTCCCTACCTTCCTTTTCCTTCCTTCCTTCCTTCCTTCCTTCCTTCCTTCCTTCCTTCCTTCCTTCCTTCCTTCCTTCCTTCCTTGTGAGTCTTGAAGGCAGAAGAAATATGAATAACCTGTCAGGATTAATAGGAGCTGGGCCCTAAGGAAAGCGAGTGTGCAAGCAGTTTGATAGGGAGTGGAAAGAATTGCGTTGCCCATGACACAGCAATACGTGGGATTCGCTAATGAGGGAAAAAAAGTGTGTAGAAAGGATTCTTGGGGGAAAGATGAAAGGAGGGAAAAATGCAGATGAGGGAGGAATGAAATGCCCCAGAATCAGGGGATCCAGAAAACAGAGACATCAGGTGAAGACAGAGAAAAAAATTCGTGTTGATGAAACAAAGTCAGGAACAAGATCAAAAGATTCAAACAAAAGGCAGAACGGTTTGATTGGAAATAAAAAAAAAACAATAATACTTTGGAAGTAGGTAAAATGAACTAAACGAGATGTTTTTGCTTTCCTTTTGGGTTTCTTCTTTTTCTTTCTCAGCTGTATTGTGCTCGTCTGGGCTTTTGTAATCGTGTTTTTCTGTGTTTCCTCAGCTTCTCGAGTTTCTTTTTCCCTTTAGGACTTTCATCCAAGGAATCCTTCCAAAGTTTTCTTTCAGTTTATTGAACTCAGCTTTAAAAAAAAAATCTAAGTAAGACTTTGGTATCATTGTGTTGGTGTTATGCTTGGTTTGATTGTGTTTTTGTTACGTTGAATTATAGCATTACGTGATTACTCTAGATAAATGGTCAAAGCAATGGAAACTGCAGTTTAATGTTTCCAAATGTAAAATAATGCACTTGGGGAAAAGGAATCCTCAATCTGAGTATTGTATTGGCAGTTCTGTGTTAGCAAAAACTTCAGAAGAGAAGGATTTAGGGGTGGTGATTTCTGAGAGTCTCAAAATGAATGAACAGTGCAAGTCAGGTGATAGGGAAAGCAAGTAGGATGCTTGGCTGCATAGCTAGAGGTATCACAAGCAGGAAGAGGGAGATTGTGATCGCTGTATAGAGCGCTGGTGAGACCACATTTGGAATAATACTGTGTTCAGTTCTGGAGACCTCACCTACAAAAAGATATTGACAAAATTGAAGGGGTCCAAAGACAGGCTACAAGAATGGCGGAAGGTCTTCAGCATAAAACGTATCAGGAAAGACTTAATGAACTCAATCTGTAGAGTCTGGAGGACAGAAGGGAAAGGGGGGACATGATCGAAACATTTAAATATGTGAAAGGGTTAAATAAGGTCCAGGAGGGAAGTGTTTTAATAGGAAAGTGAACCCAAGAACAAGGGGACACAATCTGAGGTTAGTTGGGGGAAAGATTAGAAGTAACGTGAGGAAATATTATTTGACTGAAAGAGTAGTAGATGCTTGGAACAAACTTCCAGCAGACGTGGTTGGTAAATCCACAGTCACTGAATGTAAACCTGCCTGAGATAAACAGATCCATCCTAAGATAAAATACAGAAAATAGTATAAGGGCAGACTAGATGGACCAGGAGGTCTTTTTCTGCTGTCAATCTTCTATGTTTCTACTTTAAGTCCAGAATGGCTGCCCCTCTAGTTCCCTCCTCTACCTTTTGAAGAAGAAAATTGTCAGCTAGATTGGTTAGGGACCTGTTTGATTTCTCACTTGGTGCGGAATTAGTTTCCAATTGAAGTCAGGTAATTGAAGTCTCCCCTTATGACTGCAGTGTGTTTGGCAAAAAGGAGACCTATTTTTTCTGCTTGATTGGCCTATAGCATACTCCTGTTGTCATGTCATCCTTTTTTTCTTTGATGTTAATAAAACTGAACTGTTGATAAAGAGATATTGATAAAATTGAATGGGTCCAAAGACGGGCGACAAAAATGGTGGAAGGTCTCAAGCATAAAATGGATCACTATCTGTTTTTGCAGGTGAGGTCTCCAGAATTGAGCGCAGTGTTCCAAACGTGACAACCTCCATCTTTGACTTTTGTGCCTAGCTGCTCATAGTCACTCAGTACTGTATTGTCTCCAAGTCCTTTACTGTCTCATTTGTTCCTACACGGAGTAATAGAAGCAGGTAGTAGTCTGTGGGCTGTATTATTCTGATTATTTTTCTCAGCCACGTCTTGGATTTTAGCTCCAGGGAGATTGACTGCTTGGTCCACAGACGGCGGGTTCTGTTCCCTTGGGGAATGAATCTCCTATCACCGTCACTCGCCTTTTTTCGCCTGGGGATATTTGGGATGGTTTTTTAAGTTTATCACAGTGGTATTTGGCGGTGCTGTTTTGTTCAGGGCATTTGATGGTGCCTCTTTTCGATGTGTCTGTGTGTATATTTTTTTCTACTGGGAGTCCATGGTATTGATTGCTTCATGCCTGTGGGGTTGCGTCTGATGGGTTGGAATTCAGAATTGATCCCGTGATCTGTTAGCAAACAATGCAACTTCAGAAGTAGTCTTCCTGCAGGGGGGCTGCCCCATTTGATGGATGGATTGATTGACTGATCAATTGTATGCCACCTATGTATCCGCATCCAAGGCAACTCTGGGCTGCTTACAGTATGATAAAATCAGGAACATAAAACCAGTATCTAAAGAGTAGTAGATCCTTGGAACAAACTTCCAGCAGACGTGGTAGATAAATCCACAGTCACTGAATGTAAACATGCCTGGGATAAACATAGATCCATCCTAAGATAAAATACAGGAAATAGTATAAGGGCAGACTAGATGGACCAGGAGGTCTTTCTCCAATGCACTTGCAAGGAGAGTCCAAGATGGGTTATATACTCCAGTCTGATTGGCTGGGACTGAGTTTTAATTTAAATAATTATTAGGCAGGCACCGCCTCCCCCCCTTAGCCCTCCAGTCTAAAAAACTCAGTCGCAGTAAAGGGACTACTGAGTTGTTTCTCTTACATAGTAATGTGTAATTAGTTTAATTCTTGTGGTTTTTTTGTATGTTACTAACTTTTCTTCTTTCTTCTCTCTAGGTATATGGGGGTTTTCACCTCGGGCGGGCCTGGGTTCTTAACCTCCAGCGGGTTTACCCAGTGCCTGCAGCTCCTCCACACTAGCACCCACCAAGCAGAGGAGACTCTGTGGGGCCGAGTCGGTGGGTGCAGGAGTGAGCGCCCGGGCTGCTTACCCCCGAGGTGGCACCCGGAGGTCGAGGAAGTGGTTGACGCCTCGGGGGGTCCGTCCCCCCCCCGGCGAACACACCACGGGGCCGAGAGGAGGCTCCTCTCAAGCAGGCCCGCGAGGGAAGACGTTTCCCTACGCCAACCACCCCCGAGGAAAGAGGCAGGCGTGAGCCGATCCGAGCGAGCGAAAACAGCGGATCGGCACTTCGAAGGAATTTCGCCGGCGGAAAGCACAGGAGCGCGGGAATCGCCGCCTTTCCCGCCCGCCGGCAAGGTATCTACCGGTTGCCAGGGAGCCGGCAGCCATCTTGGGGAGGTCGCCGTGACGTCCTCCGACGGCCATCTTGGGGTGGTCTAGGGAGGCCCGGCTGACTACTCTCAGCCAATCAGGCCCCGTCACCATGACAACCAGCCGGCGGCCATTTTGGTGAGGTCACCGGCTTGGAAATACACCGGGACACAAGCCTCGTGGACAGAGGCTGTTAGCACAGGCGCAGTGAGGAAAAACTTTAATTATTTTCACTTTCGCCTTCCCGGTAGCGACCAGCGGCTGCAAAGATCCCTGTGGCTGACCCAATTAGTGTCTGTGGCTCAGCGGAGACCGTGAGTTGATACCAGAGGCATGGCGGACCAGGCAGCGCCTGTTGGGGAGGAGGCTAATGTTCCCAAGCCTAGCACTCCCAAGGAAAAGTCCTCCAAGACCAAGTCATCTCAGAGCTCCTCATTAAGGGATGCTGAGAAGCGCATCAGAGCGCTGGAAAAACAACTGGAGGCATCACAAAAGGCAGCTGGCCCGGCTTTGCCCCCCACCCAGCAATTTAGTGCCAATCCTCCCAGTGCCTCCCCCACGTTATACCAGGGGATGGCAACATCAGCCTCAGAAAAGGATTGGTCCCCAGAGAGAGGGAGCCAAACCTGGTTACTACCCAGGCCTGAACATTATGGCCCGGGGAGGCAAGCGGTGGGGTGGCCTTCCAACTACCCACCCACTCAACCTTTGCAATATGCGCAGACTGCCACCTTCACCCCTACGGCGGCAGGCTTTCGCAATAACCAGGATACGTGGCAGAACATGCCCCCGGCCCTGCAGGAACTGATTACTTCCACTTACAACCAGGGCCTAGTCACGGGGGCACAACAACATCACCAAGGCCCCGGGGGACCTGCCCCAAGGAGACCTAGGGACATCTGGACAGCTCCTGACACGCAGGCGGTGTCAGAATCCATGGATGAGGAGGAGGCCTACCGAGAGGAATTTAGTGAGGCTGACGAAGACCTGTCCGGGGATGACCAACCCCCGGAACAGCCCGCCTACACGGGTCTGTTCAAGCCTTCCCTCTTCAAGGTGATCCTAAACAAGGCCAAGCTGACCATCGATCAGGCCGGCGAGAGTGGCCAGGCAGCTACGCCAGAAGCATCTCAGCCAACAGGGGGTCTGTTCGTGTTTCCCAAGCAGGAGACTGTAAACATCCCATCATCAAATTTGTTCCTGGAGACCATTCAGCGCCCGTGGGAAAATCCGGCAGCGGCCCAGGGTCCCTCCAATCTGGACCGTAGATTCTACACCTTCGACCACCAGATGGAGGAGCTGTTGGAATTTCCACCGGTGGACAAGCCCGTAACGAGCCTGGTGTCCAATGCCCTAGTGCCCTCTGAGTCACAGGAGGGCCTGAAGGCGGAGGACAAGCGAGCGGAAAACGTGGCTCGCAGGACCCACCAGATGGCGGCCTGGGCAGTGCGAGCCGCCTCGGCGGCCTCGTTTTTCAACAGGGCCATGATACTGTGGATCAAGGAGATCCAGGACAGAGCGGACCCAGAGGATGGCAGACTGCGTCAGGACCTCAACAAATTGTTGGCGGCCACTGAGTTTTCAGCAGACGCCACGGTCAATGCCGCTAAATTTGCATCGCGGGCAATGGCCTCCTCAGTGGCCTCACACAGACTTATCTGGCTCCGAAATTGGCAGGCGGACGTCAAGTCTAAATGGAGCCTTGCCTCATCCTCGTTCAAGGGTAAAAAGTTGTTCGGGGAGGTCCTCGACGATGTACTGATCGAGGACAAGGACAAGAAGAAGGTGATGCCCAGGGCTAACAGACGGCAGGATAGGCGCTCCACCCCCTATCAGCGCCGGCAGCCCTTTCGAACAGAGCCCTCCTCGACCAACACCCAGGCGTCGAGGCCGTACTTCCAGGGCTCCTTCAACCAGGGATCTTTCAGATCGGACAGGCCCTACCAGTCCGACAGGGGCAGATCGTTCCAGGGCCGTCGCCCCTTCAGAGGGGGCAACAGGGGCTTTAGGAAGAACAAATGACTCTCTATGCAAGATCCCCCTAGGAGGCAAGTTGCGGCTCTTTCCGGACATCTGGGAAGCCACCTCATCGGACGGGTGGGCGACATCTACGGTTTCCCAGGGTCTGCGGATCGAGTTCATTCGACCCCCCCCACAACGCTTCCTTCCTTGTCGTATCCCATCAGATCCACAAAAGAGGAGTCTCCTACTACAAGAGGTGTCTCATCTCCTAGAGATAGGGGCCATAGAGGAGGTTCCCTTGGCTCACCGAGGCAGGGGATTCTACTCAGTAATTTTCCTCGTGCCAAAAGCCTCAGGAGGCGTTCGTATGATCCTCAACCTCCGGCAATTGAATCTCTATGTGAAATACAGGAGATTCAAGATGCACTCACTAAAGTCCATTCTGGCCTCCATAAGACAAAACGACCTTATGACATCCATAGACCTGAAGGAGGCCTACCTTCATGTGCCCATATTTCCACATCACAGACAATTCCTACGGTTCTACCTCAACGGCACGCACTTCCAATACAAGGCGATGCCCTTTGGACTTTCCTCCGCCCCCAGGACGTTCACAAAATTACTGGACGTCCTCACAGCAAGTCTCAGACGTCAGTCGGTACGGGTGATGGCGTATCTCGACGATATCGTCATTCTGTCAAGGACCAGGGAGCAAGCAAACAGAGACTCACTCTTGACAATCCAGACATTACAAGACCATGGCTTTACAGTCAACTGGTCCAAGAGCCATCTAACACCGACTCATCGCCTCGCTCATTTGGGCACCACTATAGACTCTGTCAGGGGGATGGTTTTTCTGTCCCAGGAAAGACAAAGAACAATCAGAACTCTGATAGGGGACCTGGATCTTCATGGTTTCCCCACTCTTGCCCTGCTGTCAAGGATCCTAGGGACACTAGTATCGTGTATAGATATAGTACCATGGGCAAGACTCCATCTGCGTCCACTTCAATGGTTCCTGCTACCATATCAGAGACTCAAGACCAGTCACTCTCACAGGCGAGTTTCCCTCAGTCCCAGGGTTCGCAACTCTCTACGATGGTGGAGGTCCCACTCACTGACCAGGGGCTCCACATTCTTAGACAGGGAATTGGTTACTATAACAACGGACGCCAGTTTGACAGGGTGGGGAGCTCACCTCTCCTCACATATGGTTCAGGGACTCTGGGATCCTCAGGATTTAATAGAAATCAACATAAATTTCCTGGAATTGAAGGCTGTTTCATTAGCCCTCCACAGCCTAGCTCACTTAGTACGGGGCTGCCATGTGCGCATCCTTACCGACAACGTCTCCACACGCTCCCACATCAACCGACAAGGGGGAACAAGGTCACGTCGACTTATGAAGGAGTCAACATTGCTTCTCAGATGGGCAGAGATGAACCTGGCTTCGCTATCGGCGGAACACATCTCGGGTGTGGAGAATGTGTGGGCGGACTGGCTCAGCCGTCAGACACTCGACCCGAACGAATGGCGACTGGACCCCGAGATCTTTCAAGAGGTGGTAAGGAGATTCGGGGTGCCGGTGATAGACCTATTCGCTACCAACTTAAACACCCAGCTTCCCCGCTTTTTCTCTCGTTACCCGGACCCGGGCACGGAGGGAGTGGATGCCTTAACTCTTCAATGGCCTCCGGGCCTCCTATACGCGTTCCCACCCGTTTCCATCCTTCCCAGAGTGATAAGGAAGATTCTGGAGGAGAGAGCGGAAGTGATCTTAATAGCTCCCTTTTGGCCCCGTCGCATATGGTTCGCGGACCTAGTACAACTATCAAGGTCACCCAGCTGGAAAATACCGGATCAGAGGATCTCTCTAACACAGGGGTCCTTCTCACACCCGGAACCACAGTGGTGGCAGCTAACCGTGTGGCGCTTGAGCGGGAGTATCTAAAACAACAAGCTCTACCTGACACGGTCATTGAGACCATACAAGCTGCCCGACGGCCTTCCACAAGACGCATTTACCAGGCAACTTGGAAGGCCTTCCACGATTTCTGTGCACAGAAACAGTCAGACCCTCAGATGGCGTCGCCACAGGTGGTGCTAACCTTCCTACAGGCAGGATTAGACAAAGGCCTTGCACCTAACACCTTACGCCGTCATGTGGCAGCGTTGGCCACAATTCTTCCAACAGACGGGTTCAGGTCACTTACCAGACATCCCTGGATTAGAGACTTTCTGAAGGGAGCAGCCAACCTCAAACCACCGGTGATACATCGGTTTCCTTCGTGGGACCTGTCCTTAGTATTGCACGCATTGACAGGTCCTCCATTTGAGCCCATACGTCAAATTTCAATGAGGCTGCTGACTCTTAAGACTGCCTTCCTGGTTGCAATCACCTCAGCCAGGAGGGTCTCTGAGATTGCCGCCCTGTCTACAAGACCGGACCTTTGTAAATTTGAACCTAACAGGGTCGTGCTCAGATTAGATCCGGCATTTATCCCAAAGGTAAATACCCCTTTTCACAGGAGTCAGGATATCATACTGCCGGACTTCTGTACTCAAGGATCTCACCCATCCATTTTGAGGTGGCACAAACTGGACGTGAGGCGAGCCTTAAAAATTTATGTTAGAAGGTCTCAGCCCGTTAGAACATCTGAGGCCCTGTTTGTGTCCTTTTCCACTAGAAGCAGTGGTACCAGGGTGTCTTCCACAACTATAAGTAGATGGTTGAGACAATGCATTGCAGAGGCATATCGAACTAAGGGATCCCCAGTTCCTCCGGGGATAACAGGACATTCGACCCGAAGTGCGGCTGTTTCATCCGCCTGGCGTACCCAGGCATCCTTAGAGGACATATGTAGAGCGGCCACGTGGGCAGCGCCGTCTACCTTTATAAAACACTATAGGATTGATTCCTTTGCCTCAGAGGAAGCTGCATTTGGGAGAAGGGTGCTGCAAGGGGTCTGTTCGTTTGAGGAACCCCTGGTCCAGTCCTGTCCCTCCCTGTGATCATAACTTGGGCATATTCCATCTTGGACTCTCCTTGCAAGTGCATTGGAGAAAGACCGTTGAACTTACCTGAACGGTCTTCTCGATGCACTGCAAGGAGAGTCCAAACCCTCCCAATTTGGGACCAGGGTTCTATGTGAGTTCTACTTTCATGGTTGGTGTTTGAACGTTAAATTGTTTAATAAATGGTTTTGCTTTACTGCTCCTTCGCCTTACTTTAGACTGGAGGGCTAAGGGGGGGAGGCGGTGCCTGCCTAATAATTATTTAAATTAAAACTCAGTCCCAGCCAATCAGACTGGAGTATAACCCATCTTGGACTCTCCTTGCAAGTGCATTGGAGAAAGACCTCCTGGTCCATCTAGTCTGCCCTTATACTATTTCCTGTATTTTATCTTAGGATGGATCTATGTTTATCCCAGGCATGTTTACATTCAGTGACTGTGGATTTATCTACCACGTCTGCTGGAAGTTTGTTCCAAGGATCTACTACTCTTTAGATACTGGTTTTATGTTCCTGATTTTATCATACTGTAAGCAGCCCAGAGTTGCCTTGGATGCGGATACATAGGTGGCATACAATTGATCAGTCAATCAATCCATCCATCAAATGGGGCAGCCCCCCTGCAGGAAGACTACTTCTGAAGTTGCATTGTTTGCTAACAGATCACGGGATCAATTCTGAATTCCAACCCATCAGACGCAACCCCACAGGCATGAAGCAATCAATACCATGGACTCCCAGTAGAAAAAAATATACACACAGACACATCGAAAAGAGGCACCATCAAATGCCCTGAACAAAACAGCACCGCCAAATACCACTGTGATAAACTTAAAAAACCATCCCAAATATCCCCAGGCGAAAAAAGGCGAGTGACGGTGATAGGAGATTCATTCCCCAAGGGAACAGAACCCGCCGTCTGTGGACCAAGCAGTCAATCTCCCTGGAGCTAAAATCCAAGACGTGGCTGAGAAAAATAATCAGAATAATACAGCCCACAGACTACTACCTGCTTCTATTACTCCGTGTAGGAACAAATGAGACAGTAAAGGACTTGGAGACAATACAGTACTGAGTGACTATGAGCAGCTAGGCACAAAAGTCAAAGATGGAGGTTGTCACGTTTGGAACACTGCGCTCAATTCTGGAGACCTCACCTGCAAAAACAGATAGTGATCCATTTTATGCTTGAGACCTTCCACCATTTTTGTCGCCCGTCTTTGGACCCATTCAATTTTATCAATATCTCTTTATCAACAGTTCAGTTTTATTAACATCAAAGAAAAAAAGGATGACATGACAACAGGAGTATGCTATAGGCCAATCAAGCAGAAAAAATAGGTCTCCTTTTTGCCAAACACACTGCAGTCATAAGGGGAGACTTCAATTACCTGACTTCAATTGGAAACTAATTCCGCACCAAGTGAGAAATCAAACAGGTCCCTAACCAATCTAGCTGACAATTTTCTTCTTCAAAAGGTAGAGGAGGGAACTAGAGGGGCAGCCATTCTGGACTTAAAGTAGAAACATAGAAGATTGACAGCAGAAAAAGACCTCCTGGTCCATCTAGTCTGCCCTTATACTATTTTCTGTATTTTATCTTAGGATGGATCTGTTTATCTCAGGCAGGTTTACATTCAGTGACTGTGGATTTACCAACCACGTCTGCTGGAAGTTTGTTCCAAGCATCTACTACTCTTTCAGTCAAATAATATTTCCTCACGTTACTTCTAATCTTTCCCCCAACTAACCTCAGATTGTGTCCCCTTGTTCTTGGGTTCACTTTCCTATTAAAACACTTCCCTCCTGGACCTTATTTAACCCTTTCACATATTTAAATGTTTCGATCATGTCCCCCCTTTCCCTTCTGTCCTCCAGACTCTACAGATTGAGTTCATTAAGTCTTTCCTGATACGTTTTATGCTGAAGACCTTCCGCCATTCTTGTAGCCTGTCTTTGGACCCCTTCAATTTTGTCAATATCTTTTTGTAGGTGAGGTCTCCAGAACTGAACACAGTATTATTCCAAATGTGGTCTCACCAGCGCTCTATACAGCGGGATCACAATCTCCCTCTTCCTGCTTGTGATACCTCTAGCTATGCAGCCAAGCATCCTACTTGCTTTCCCTATCACCTGACTTGCACTGTTCATTCATTTTGAGACTCTCAGAAATCACCACCCCTAAATCCTTCTCTTCTGAAGTTTTTGCTAACACAGAACTGCCAATACAATACTCAGATTGAGGATTCCTTTTCCCCAAGTGCATTATTTTACATTTGGAAACATTAAACTGCAGTTTCCATTGCTTTGACCATTTATCTAGAGTAATCACGTAATGCTATAATTCAACGTAACAAAAACACAATCAAACCAAGCATAACACCAACACAATGATACCAAAGTCTTACTTAGATTTTTTTTTTAAAGCTGAGTTCAATAAACTGAAAGAAAACTTTGGAAGGATTCCTTGGATGAAAGTCCTAAAGGGAAAAAGAAACTCGAGAAGCTGAGGAAACACAGAAAAACACGATTACAAAAGCCCAGACGAGCACAATACAGCTGAGAAAGAAAAAGAAGAAACCCAAAAGGAAAGCAAAAACATCTCGTTTAGTTCATTTTACCTACTTCCAAAGTATTATTGTTTTTTTTTTATTTCCAATCAAACCGTTCTGCCTTTTGTTTGAATCTTTTGATCTTGTTCCTGACTTTGTTTCATCAACACGAATTTTTTTCTCTGTCTTCACCTGATGTCTCTGTTTTCTGGATCCCCTGATTCTGGGGCATTTCATTCCTCCCTCATCTGCATTTTTCCCTCCTTTCATCTTTCCCCCAAGAATCCTTTCTACACACTTTTTTTCCCTCATTAGCGAATCCCACGTATTGCTGTGTCATGGGCAACGCAATTCTTTCCACTCCCTATCAAACTGCTTGCACACTCGCTTTCCTTAGGGCCCAGCTCCTATTAATCCTGACAGGTTATTCATATTTCTTCTGCCTTCAAGACTCACAAGGAAGGAAGGAAGGAAGGAAGGAAGGAAGGAAGGAAGGAAGGAAGGAAGGAAAAGGAAGGGAGGGAGGAAGGGAGGGAGGAAGGAAGGAAAGAAGGAAGGAAAAGGAAGAAGGAAGGCTGAATCAACCTTGAGCCTGGTGAGATTTGAACTGCCAAATTGCAGGCAACTGGCAGTCAGCACAAATAGCCTGCAGTTCTACACCCTGACCTAGTGGTGATATTCAATTCCCTGCTCTAGTTGTCCTGTGGGTGTGGCTTGGTGGGCGTGGTGTAGGTCATGTGACTGGGTGGGCATGGCCAACTTGACATCACTCATGGCCAGGGAGGGGGAGAGAAGGACTGAGCAGGAGGGGAGGGGCCGGTCAGTGGTGCCATCTACTGATTCTCCGGACTGCACATAATCACCACCAGTGGTTCTATCCAAAGCTGGACAGTTTGATTTCCCGGAAGTTTCATTTACTTGGAGTTATATTCGGTTGCTTAAGTGTTTATTTTTTTTTTGAGCAGTTTATAAACCAAATAAATACTTTTTTTTTTTTTTAAAGGGTGGCCCACGACACACTTCCTAGGTGAATAATTTGTGCCCCGCTTCATTCTCACGGCAATGAGTCACACACACACACACACCCCTGGTGGGCCGTTTCTGGAAAACTCCCGTCTGGGGGAGGCCTCCTTACTCTGTCTTTCGCACCAGCCTCGCTGCTCCTCCTCCTCCTCCTCCTCTCGACCGAGCCAGGCCGATGGGACCCCCACTGCAGCCCCCCCACACCCCGGGGACTCAGCGGAAGGCAAAGGGAGAGCGAAGGTAACAGGCGCCACCAGCAATTTGTGTCTGCGCTGCCTGATGTCCCTGTCACACTTCAGTGCCGGGAGCCCAAAAAACCCCACACTGTTTTTGGAGGTGACATTTTGCAGTGGGCTCATTACTCTTCTTGCAAAGAGCTGGCATCAAAGAGACAAGCTTCAAAGGGGGCTGGGCGCACGGGCACAGATGCCGGAGCTAATTAGCCACCCAGCGAGCAGGGAGGGAGTTGGAACTACTAGGAGGAGCCCGGGAGCCTCCCCGGCCTTCCTTTGCTGGCTGCCTTTGCTGGCGGGAGGGAAGACGGAAGGAGTCTGGCCCTTCACTGAAGGCAGCGCTTCTCAAACAGTGAGTGGGGTGGGCCACCCTGGGGAGGGGAGGGGGCACGGAGCAATGCCAGGGGGAGGGAGGGACCCTGGGAACGTGCATTTTTTTGCCGCAGGGAGTAGGGCTTCTTTTGCACCAAACTCTTCAACACCACCGATAACACTATAAAAAGACCTGAACTCTGTTTCTGACCGGTCCAACATATGGAAACTCCAAATCTCAACCAGCAAAGGCTGTCGTTCACATTGGCAAAAAGAATCAGAACTCCAAATACAAACTGAATAACCAAATTATCACAGATAACCCCCACTCGGTCAAGGGCCTCGGGATACTAATAACTAAAGACCTAAGTGCCAAAGCCCCTGCAACAACATCGCCAAGGCGGCCTCAAGAGTTGTTAATCTAATCCTACGTAGCTTCTGCTCTGGAAATCTCACACTACTTACCAGCGCTTACAAAACTCTGTAACTGTCTGGTTCGGTTCTGGAACCCAACAGGACCGACACAGACTTCAGAGGAGAATCAGAACTGCAGGAAAAACAATGGCTGCCCACCTGCCTTCCATTGAGGGCCTGTAGACTGCACGAGTCCAAAAGAGGGCGGGGAAAACATTGACTGACCCCTTGCATCCTGGACACAAACTGTTTCAACTCCGACCCTCCAAACGTCGCTACAGAGCCCTGCACACCAAGACAACTAGACACAAGAATAGTTTTTTCCCCAAACGCCATCACTCTGCTAAACAAATAATTCCCTCAACACTGTCAAACTATTTACTAATAAGTCTGTTCTACTATTACGACTAGTTTTTTCTCATCGTTCCTATCACCCATCTCCTCCCACTTAGGACTGTGTGACTGTCACTTGTTGTTTGTATCCTTAAGATTTTAATGAATATTGATTGTTTCCTCATTGCTTATTTGACCCCTATGACATTAAGTGTCGTGCCTCCTGATTCTTGACAAATGTCTCTTTTTCTTTTATGGACACTGAGAGCATCTGCACCAAAGACAAATTCCTTGTGTGTCCAATCACCCTTGGCCAAGAAAGAATTCTATTCTACTCTACTCTACTCTGTATTCTAGTCTATTCTACTCTATTTTACTCTACATTCTATTCTATTCTAATCTACTCTACATTCTATTCTATTCTACTCTATATTCTATTCTATTCTACTCTATATTCTATTCTACTCTATTGTATTCTATACTCTATATTCTATTCTATTCTGCTCTACATTCTATTCTATTCTACTCTATATTCTATTCTATTCTACTTTACTCTACATTCTATTCTATTCTAATCTACTCTACATTCTATTCTATTCTACTCTATATTCTATTCTATTCTACTCTATATTCTATTCTACTCTATTCTATTCTATACTCTATATTCTATTCTATTCTACATTCTATTCTATTCTACTCTATATTCTATTCTACTCTATTCTATACTCTATATTCTATTCTATTCTATACTCTATATTCTATTCTACTCTATTCTATTCTCTATATTCTATTCTACTCTACATTCTATTCTATTCTACTCTATATTCTATTCTATTCTACTCTATTCTATACTCTATATTCTATTCTACTCTACTCTACATTCTATTCTATTCTACTCTATATTCTATTCTACTCTATTCTATACTCTATATTCTATTCTACTCTACTCTATATTCTATTCTACTCTACTCTACATTATATTCTATTCTACTCTATATTCTATTCTATTCTACTCTATATTCTATTCTACTCTACTCTATATTCTATTCTATTCTACTCTACTCTACATTCTATTCTACTCTACATTCTATTCTACTCTACATTCTATTCTACTCTACATTCTATTCTATTCTGCTCTATATTCTATTCTACTCTATTCCATTCTACTCTACTCTGTATTCCATTCTATTCTATTCTTATTTTCTATGTTCTGTTCTGTTGTAACAGAAGCAACAGATAATAGTGGAGCAGCGCTGACCTAAGGGCCGGTGTCGTGGGAAGAGCTCCAGGAAGGGCCGAGCGGGGGAGGGGGTCCTACCTTCGTGCTCCTTTTCGGAGGCCCCCACCTTCTTGATCTTCTTGGGGGACTTCATGAAGAGGGGGAAGATGGTGCGCAGGCCCAGAATGTCCACAAACTTGTGGCAGTTGTCGGCCCCTTCCGGCCCGATCATGGCGTGGTCCAAGACCTTCAGGGCGCTGCTCCGAGAGATCTTCTTCTCCCTGCGGGGGGTGGGGGAGAGTTGGGACCGTGAGCCTGGGCTCCCTCGGAAGAGGAGGGGGAGGATGGAGGGGAGGGGGGGAAGGAGAGGAGGAGGAGGAGGAGGAAGACCGTGAGGTCCTTGATGCTGAGCTTGGGTGTTTCCTTTCTTTAAAAAAATTCAATATATACATTATTTACAATATACACAATACAACAGAAAGAGAAAAGAAAGAAGAACTTGGTTGTTTTCTTGTGGGCATTGCACGACCCAACTGGATAACACCATCAGTGCTACAAGAGATGAGGAGGAGGAGGATGGAGGGAACAGGAAGGAGAAGGAAGGGAAGGAGGAAGAGGAAGTGGAGAAGGATTTCCCACTCAAATAAATAAATGAATAGATAGATAGATAGATAGATAGATAGATAGATAGATAGATAGATAGATAGATAGATAGATAGACAGACAGATTTATTTATTCACTGATTGATTGATTGATCTGGATTTGGATGCTGCCCCTCTCTGAGGACTCGGGGCGGCTCACAGAACGTACAAAAGCAGAACAATAATATGAATCCAATTAATAATACATTAAAACAACCATTAAATTCAATTAAAAGAAAACCTATCAAACCAATCATTCAACAATCATACTGAAAACATTCATTCATTGGTGGCAAAGATGAGTTTTTAAACTCTTTTGGAAGGCAGGGAGGGTGGGGGCAGTGTGAATCTCCGGGGAGGAGCTATTTCCAGAGGGTCGGGGCCGCCACAGAGAAGGCTCTTCCCCTGGGTCCCACCAGCCGACATTGTTTGGTCGACGGGACCCTAAGGAGGCCAACGCTGTGGGACCTCACCAATCGCTGGGATTTGTGCGGCAGAAGGCGGTCTCAGAGATAGTCTGGTCTCATGCCATGTAGGGCTTTATCGGTCGTAACCAACACTTTGAATTGTGTCCGGAAACAGACCAGTAGCCAATGCAGTCCGCAGAGTGATGGTGAGATGTGGGCATTTCTTGGAAGGCCCAAAACTGCTCATGCAACTGCATTTTGGGCGAGCTGAAGTTTCCGAACACCAGAAGACCTGCAACCTCTGTTCTTTTCTTCTTCTGTTTCCAAAGCTGCCTCTTGCTCCACCTTGAAAACCAAAAAGAGCTAACGGGCTAAACTAAGTTGGTGTTTTATTTTATTTTATTTATTGGATTTGTATGCCGCCCCTCTCTGCAGACTCGGGATGCCTAACAACAATGATAAAAACAACAACATGTAACAATCCAATTTAACAAAAGAACTATTATAAAAACCAAACATGCACACAAACACACCATACACAACTTGTAAAGGCCTAGGGGAAGGAATATCCTAACTCCCCCATGCCTGGCGACAAAGGTGAGTCTTCAGTAGTTTGCGAAAGACAAGGAGGGTGGGGGCCGTTCTACCTTGGGAACTTAGACTCAGTCCCATAAGATTGGGCGGCAAAGAAGTCTAATAAATTAAATTAAACCAAAAACACAGGACGGTCGGGCTGGAAGGGACCCTGGGGGTCTTGTAGTCCACTCGCCACCCCCAGCAGGAGTCTCTCCGCTCTCGCTGGCTAAAGGGTCTCCCACCTTTTCTTGAAAATCCCCATGACAGAGCCCCTCCCCCCCTCCGGGCCTTGCAATTAAAGTCCCTTTTCCTCGGAGGGAGAACTGCATATTGATCAGAGCTCCGGGCGGCTGCAGGGAGATGGTGCCTGGAATATTCATGGCGATTTTAACTTCTCCGGCTTTTACCGATCAATAGAGGCTTGACCGATCTGTCCAAGGTTGGTTTTGTTTTACTTGAAATATTTGTTCTACCGGAAGGAAGGCAGTTCATCTTAATCACTTAAGGAAAGGGATGGGCAACGACGGCTCCCTTTAAGACCCTGCGGGTTTTGGGGTCCCAGTATTCCCCGCATGGCTGGCTCAGGAATTCTGGGAACCCACAAGCATTATCACCCATCCCTATTGTAACCCAAGCCCTCTTTTGTTGGGGGAAAATCTACTTGCTTGCCACTTCCCAGCGTGACATTTGCCAAAGGTGGCTGATTTAGAAAAGATGGCCATGCAAAAACCAGTGGAGCTTATTATTTATTTATTTTATTAATTAATTAGATTTGTATGCCGCCCCTCTCCGAAGACCTAGTTAGCAGAGATGGCTAAAATGACTGCTTTGAAAGATAGAAACCTAGAAGATTGACGGCAGAAAAAGACCTCCTGGTCCATCTTGTCTACCCTTATACTGCTTCCTGTATTTTATCTTACAATGGATCTATGTTTATCCCAGGCATGTTTCAATTCAATTACTGTGGATTTACCAACCATGTCTGCTGGGTGTTTGTTCCAAGCATCTATGACTCTTTAATAAAATAACATTTTCTCACGTTGCAGTTTAAGTTACTTGTATATACAGTGATACCTCGTCTTACAAACTTAATTGGTTCTGGGACGAGGTTTGTAAGGCGAAAAGTTTGTAAGACGAAACAATGTTTTCCTAAGTGGACAGTTTGATTTCACAGAAGTCTGATTTACTTGGAGTTATATTGTGTTGTTTATCACTCTACTAAGCAAATAATTCCCTCAACACTGTCAGACTTTTTACTAAGTCTGCACTTCTTTCTACTAGTTTTTCTCATCATTCCTATCACCCTTTTCCTCCCACTTAGGACTGTGTGACTGCAACTTGTTGCTTGTATCCTAAGATTTTTATTAATATTGATTGTTTCCTGAATTGCTTCTTTGACCCCTATGACAATCATTAAGTCTTGTACCACATGATTCTTGACAAATGTCTCTTTTATTTTATGTCCACTGAGAGCATCTGCACCAAAGACAAATTCCTTGTGTGTCCAGTCACACTTGGCCAAGAAAGAATTCTATTCTATTCTATTAAGTGTTCCCTTTATTTTTTTGAGCAGTGCATAATATGACTGGTAATCCTGGGAAGAAGTGGGCAAAGATCAAAGGCAACGTGAGAAAATATTATTTGACTGAAAGAAGAGTAGATGCTTGGAACAAACTTCCAGCAGACGTGGTTGGTCAATGCACAGCCACTGAATGTAAACCTGCCTGGGATAAACATAGATCCATCCTAAGATTAAAATACAGGAAATAGTATAAGGGCAGACTAGATGGACCAGGAGGTCTTTTTCTGCTGTCAATCTTCTAGGTTTCTATGAGCTGCCGCCAGTTGCAAACCCTGCCTGAGGTTTACGGCTTTAAGCAGCGGGCTGGACTACAGGATCTCTGAGGACCATTCCGAGTCCAGTGATGCTGTCGTGTCCTTTTTTTGTGGAAGCTTTTGCAGAGGCTGTTCCTCCTCCTCCACCTCCTCCTGCTCGGCTGCTGGCAAGGGGCCGCCTGCCCTGCGCATAAATCCATTTGTCTTTTGTGCTGTGTGGCTGGCCTCTCAGCTGGGGCCTGGCTGACGGCAAAGGCCTCTGCACAGGTCAAAGAAAGCCTGGCTAATGGCTTCGCAGCAGGAAACACCACCCCCCCCCCGGCTGCTCCCCCCCCCCCTCTCCTGTTGGCTGGGAAACATGGCCGGAATTTTAAAAAACTCAGCTGGTGCCTTTCTTCTTGCAGGGAAACGGTTTATCCCTCCTCTCTTTGCAGAGGAAAATAGCAGGAGAAACAAAGGAGGAGGAGGAGGAGGAGGGGAAGGGAAGAAGAGGAGGAGGAGGAGGGCATTGGTAGCTTAGGGTTGAACCGAGCGCAGACTCCCAGCTGTAGTTCAGCAGTTCAAATCTCACCATCAGCTCAAGGTTGATTCAGCCTTCTGTCATTCCCAGGTGGGTCAAATGAGGACCCAGATGGTTGGGGGCAAGAGGCTGGTTCTATAAACCGCTTACAGGGGGCTGTAAAAGCACTAGGAAGCAGTATGTAATTCTATTTCCTTCCTTCCTTCCCTCCCTCCCTCCTTCTCCTTTCCTTCCTTCCCTCCTTTCCTTCCTTCCCCTTCCTCTCCCTCCTTTCCTTCCTTCCCTCCCTCCTTTCCTTCCTTCCTTCCCTCCTTTCCTTCCTTCCTTCCCTCCTTTCCTTCCTTTCCTTCCCTCCTTTCCTTCCTTCCCTCCTTTCCTTCCCTCCCTCCTTTGCTTCCTTCATTCCTTCCCTCCTTTCCTTCCTTCCCTCCCTCCTTTCCTTCCCTCCCTCCCTCCTTTCCTTCCTTCCCTCCTTTCCTTCCTTCATTCCTTCCCTCCTTTCCTTCCTTCCCTCCCTCCTTTCCTTCCTTCCTTCCCTCCCTCCTTTCCTTCCTTCCCTCCCTCCTTTCCTTCCTTCCCTCCTTTCCTTCCTTCCCTCCCTCCTTTCCTTCCTTCATTCCTTCCCTCCTTTCCTTCCTTCCTTCCCTCCTTTCCTTCCTTTCCTTCCCTCCTTTCCTTCCTTCCCTCCTTTCCTTCCCTCCCTCCTTTCCTTCCTTCATTCCTTCCCTCCTTTCCTTCCTTCCCTCCCTCCTTTCCTTCCCTCCCTCCCTCCTTTCCTTCCTTCCCTCCTTTCCTTCCTTCCCTCCCTCCTTTCCTTCCTTCCCTCCCTCCTTTCCTTCCTTCCTTCCCTCCTTTCCTTCCTTCCCTCCCTCCTTTCCTTCCCTCCTTTCCTTCCCTCCTTTCCTTCCTTCATATCCTTCCCTCCTTTCCTTCCTTCCCTCCCTCCTTTCCTTCCTTCCTTCCCTCCTTTCCTTCCTTCCCTCCCTCCTTTCCTTCCCTCCCTCCTTTCCTTCCCTCCCTCCTTTCCTTCCTTCCCTCCTTTCCTTCCCTCCCTCCTTTCCTTCCCTCCTTTCCTTCCTTCCCTCCTTTCCTTCCTTCCCTCCTTTCCTTCCTTCCCTCCTTTCCTTCCTTCCTTCCCTCCCTCCTTTCCTTCCTTCCTTCCCTCCTTTCCTTCCTTCCCTCCCTCCTTTCCTTCCCTCCCTCCTTTCCTTCCTTCCCTCCCTCCTTTCCTTCCTTCCCTCCTTTCCTTCCCTCCCTCCTTTCCTTCCCTCCTTTCCTTCCTTCCCTCCTTTCCTTCCTTCCCTCCTTTCCTTCCTTCCCTCCTTTCCTTCCTTCCCTCCTTTCCTTCCTTCCCTCCCTCCTTTCCTTCCTTCCCTCCTTTCCTTCCTTCCCTCCCTCCTTTCCTTCCTTCCTTCCCTCCCTCCTTTCCTTCCTTCCCTCCCTCCTTTCCTTCCTTCCCTCCTTTCCTTCCTTCCCTCCCTCCTTTCCTTCCTTCCCTCCCTCCTTTCCTTCCTTCCCTCCCTCCTTTCCTTCCTTCTCTCCCTCCTTTCCTTCCTTCCTTCCCTCCCTCCTTTCCTTCCTTCCCTTCCTCCTTTCCTTCCCTCCCTCCTTTCCTTCCTTCCTTCCTTTCGCAGGGGATGCGTTCCAAGACTACCCATGAAAAGCGAATTTCCGTGAAGTAGAGGAAATATATATTTTTTAATGTATTTAATGAATATTTGTACTTTTAAAACCCACCCTTTGCATTAAACATGGAATAATGTTTCTCGGCTGGAACCACATGTGACATCCGACCAGTTTCTTCGATAGGCCACATTAGGACTGTAGAAGAATTTTAGGCATTTTTAGTGGATTTAAAATTTCCAATGGATTTAATGGATTTCAGCCCCCTTGGAAAACCTGTGAAGTCGCGAATCCAGGAAAAATGAACCACAAAGTAGCGAGGGGCTACTGCAAATCATAAGACGGAGGAGGAAGACCCCCTGGCCCACGGCTTTGTAACCCGGAGGAGATGCGAGAGGGGCCCGGGGGGAAGAAGAGAAGGGGGCAGGGGGGGGAGGGGAGGAAACAGATGGAAGGGCTTTCCAAGGACCCCTCCGGCTAATGAGCTC